>NC_048303.1:15586765-15588457 GCF_013100865.1 Trachemys scripta elegans | reverse complement strand
TGGTCTAACGTGTTTAAGGGAAAAGAAACTGCTGGAACAAATATCCATGCATATCTGATGTTGAAGAAAAGTCAGGGTGTGACTAATATACTGGAGAAATTGTTAAAGAGCATTTCCTCTTTATGCAAAGATTGCCCCTGTGATTCTGCCAAGGTTATGAAGACCTTGGGTTATCAGCTCTGAAAATACTATTAGCTCAAGTAACAGCTGTCTGGAGGCAGATCTGCAGATGTAACTTGTGTGTGTAATTTTTTATTTAAACATTTGGTAAGGTTATTTATTATTTTATTTATTTTTACGTAAAGGATCACTGCAACTTACTTATTTTTTGCCAGCAGCTCCACCATTCCCTCTCACCCTGGCTCCATATAGATTTTGCATACACTATTTGCATAATGGAAGAGTTTTCCATAAGACATGCACTCTCATGCGAAAAAGGCCAACCATGCAAATACCAACTGCACATACATTAGATGGAACAATTATGTTCCAGAATTTTGCAATTCTCAGTTACCAGGTGAAGGATTTGGTTAGATAGATTACAGTCTCTCATATCTAGCCATCTACAATCTATTAAATCTATCTATGGACAGATCAAATGAATTATATTAAAAGAGAGGTAGCAAATCCGGGGTTTTTTTTGTTCACCTTAAGGCTTTGGGTTCTCAAAAAATGGTATCTTGAGGTCTGGTTAAAATGTATTATATAGAGAGCTGGATGGAAATTTTCTAGCAAATGAATTTCTGACAGAAAACGCAGTTTCTGCAAAATCATGTCCGGCTTTTTGGGCCTCAAATCCCCGTCTGGGGGGAAATCCCCAAAAGCCGAACATGTCCGGGAAAATCCGGACGTATGGTAACCCTAGAGTAACATATGTTGGAAGTCTCATGCTGCTAGTACTAAAACATCCTTGGAATGTCTAAATATTATAGATGACAATTTCCTAACTCAAGAAGGGTTGCATCCAACATAGGGGAATTCTATATTAGTGCTCATCTTGACAGACAAGGAGCAATTGATCACAGTACTAAAAAATACTGGTAAACTAGGCACAAGTGATCATGACTTGATTACATTTATAATGTGCAAATAGAATAAAGTCAAGATCTATCTCAATCCTCAATCCCCGTCCGGGGGGAAATCCCAAAAAGCCGAACATGTCCGGGAAAATAGGGACATGCAGGGCTGGGGGTGCTGGGCCGGGGGCCGGGCCGGGCCCAGCGGTGCTGGGCCGGGGGGCTGAGGCCGGGCCGGGGGCCGGCGGTGCTGGGCCGGGGGCCAGGGTGCTGGGCTGGGGCTGGGCCAGTGGTGCTGGGCCGGGGGCCGGGGCCGGGCCGGGATCCGGGATCCGGGATCCGGGGTGCTGGGCTGGGGCCGGGCCAGTGGTGCTGGGCCGGGGACCGGCGGTGCTGGGCCGAGGGCCGGGGCTGGGGCCGGGCCAGCAGTGCTGGGTGGGCCGGGGGTGCTCGGCCGGCACTCCAGGGCCCGAGCCGAGCCAGGCTGGAGACACTGGGGCTGGGGCTGGGGCCGGCCTCCAGAGGGAGCCGCTCGGTTGGGGGGTGGTAGACTGGGCCGCGCCTCCTTCCCCCCCCCGCAGCTTACCTGCTGCCTGCTTCAGGCTTCCCGTGAATCAAATGTTTGCGGGAAGCAGGGGGGGGGGGCGGTGTTGGGGCGGGGACTTTGGGGAAGGGG
>NC_048303.1:15565570-15586697 GCF_013100865.1 Trachemys scripta elegans | reverse complement strand
GGGGGGGGGAGTTGGGGCGGGGACTTTGGGGAAGGGGTGGAGTTGGGGCGGGGCTTGGGCGGGGCTGGGGGCGGGGCCGGGGCCCCGTGGAGTGTCCTCTTTTTGGACACTCAAAATATGGTAACCCTATGTTACTCAGACTGGAGTCCCCCAGGATCACACAGATTTCCCCCCACACATTATAGATAGATGTGTAAGGAGCAGGTCATCCTGTTCCCTAATGTGATTGGATGGTCTGCAGCACCCCATTTTGTGCTTTATCTGTTAAGACAGTGGTCTATATGCAATCAGGATCATTTTCTTCCAAGTGATCAATGACCTGGAAACAGGTAATGCCTTTCTCCCCTAGATTCAAGAGTGCTTTAGTACCTGTTTTTTTCTCTCCATTAAAGTACTGATATGCTGTAATCAAATCATCTCTCAATCTTCTTTTTGACAAACTAAACAAATTGAGCTCCTTAAGTTTCTTATTGCAAGACATTTTTTCAGCCCTCAAATCATTTTTGTGGATATTTTCGGTGTCCTCTCCAACTTTTTAACATCCTTTTAAAAATGTGTACATCAGATGCTGTATTCCAGCATCTGTCTCACCAGTACCACATGCAGAGGTAAAATTCTATTTCTACTCACTACTCCCTTGTTTATACATCCAAGGATTGCATGGCTTTTTTGACCCCACTGTCAAATTGGGAGATCATGTTAAGTTGCTTGTCCACTATGACCCCTAAATCCTTTTCAAAGTCACTGCTTTTCAGCATACAGTCTCCCTTTCTGTACATATGGCTTGCATTCCTTACTCCTAGAGGTACATTTTGTCTTCGGTTGTATTAAAACCCATTTTGTTAGAATGGGCCCTGCTTACCTCATGATCCCGATAGCTCTGTATGACTGCCCTGCCCTCATTAGTGTCAGGGTTAGTACTAATCCCCATGGAACCCCACTAGAAATATCCTCATTCAATGATGATCCCACAATGACAACTACTTTTTGAGCACTGTCATTTATCCAATTCTAATCCAATTAACAAGTGCTATATTGATATTGATAGCACTGATTTTTTAAGCAGAACATTGCATGATAATAAGTCAAATGCCTTATAAAACTTTAAATATATTACCAAACTTGTAATCTCATCAAAGAATGATCTCAGGTTTGGTTGACAAGACTTATTTTTCATAAACCATATAGTATGGAATTAACTATATCCCTATTCTTTATCAAGTATGTCCCATATCAGCTTTTTCTTTATTTTGCTGAGGACTAATGTCAGGTTAACCAGCCAATAGTAACTGGGATCACTCTGCTTATCATTTTTGAATAGCGGCACAACATTAGCACTCTTCCAATCTTCAGGGATTTACCTAGTATTCCAATATTTATTAAAAATTAACATCAGGGAGCCAGAGATCTCCTCAGCCAACTCTTCTAAGACTCTTGAGTGCAAGTTATCCAGGCCTATTGGGAGCATAAGGCTCTCTAACTACTTTTCCCATGAGGCATTGTGACACAATGGAAAACTGCAATTTAATGTTGAACTGACACAAAATAAGCATTTCTGAGACATTTCAACTAACCAGAATGAAACATTTGATTTCAGGAATTTTTAATATTTTGTTTTGATTGAAATAATGCATTTCAACATTTCTGGAATCAATTTTTTTAGGAATATATGCAAAAAAATTGAAATTTCAACTTCCAATGTGGGCTGAAAACAAATGTTGAAATTTTGCTCAGCTCTAATTATTTATTTCTTTTAGCGAGGCATCAAATCTTTCCCTTTTCATTTCTATTTCCCCTCCAAAACAAAGTTGAATCCATACAGAAAAGAGTGAAACAACCAGAAATAAAGCCTAGCACGGTTAGATACTCAAAACTATGTATTGCTTTGTTTACATCAATTCAATTCAAAACTAAGGATGTTGTGTCTGAATTAGCCTAAAGGTCATCTAATGACTGCCAGGTCTAAACTGGAATTTATGAAGCCTTCATGTAGTGACATCAGGCACTTCTTTGATCTTATGCCATTTCTAGCAGACTAGATAAAAATACATTTTAAGTCAATAAAACAGAGGCTTGCTCTTTTGAAAACACTCAGGTAGCTCAGGTACCTTTCCCACTTTTCTGTTTTTAACCTTCACTAACACTTTAGGCAGCTGCTAAGTTAGTGGTTAAAATGTGTGCAACATTTTCTCTTCTGTTTTCTCTCATCCTCCTCCAAGGAACTGTTTTTCATAATGGAAGAATGCATTAAATAAATTCTTTGTTTTAAACTGGCACATTGACTCCTCCTTTAGCTGAGTGCATCTGAGGATAGCGAAGTATTATCCCTATTTTTATAGACAAGGAACTCAGGCTCCAGGTAAGTTAAGTGACTGGCTCAAAGACACATAGGAAGTTGTGCTTTAACCAGGAATTCAGCCCTAGTCTTCCAAGTCCCAGTTTGTTGCTCTATCCACTAGGAATTCCTTCCATCTTATCTAGCATGGCTATTCTGCTTTCCCTTTACCCAGTCACACCATGGCTAATACAAGAGTTTTCTCCTTTGCAGCCTTGCAATTTTCATTTTTCTCTTATCCTCCTTGAAATGCACTCTCTCTCTCTCTCTCTCCTACTCTTATTTACTCATTTACCTATCATAAGAATTTGTAAGGTGGCTGTCACCTTGGTATCTCTTTAAGCATGAATATAAATTAAGATGCAATTAATTTACAACCACATTTTGTCCCTTATCTAAGCCCCTTTATTCTCACCCCTTCTCTCTTTCTAATATTGTAATTAAACTTTTGAAACTACATTATTTAATTCTGTAAAATATTTTAGGAATACGGTTTGAGTGACAGAAGCTAGATAAATATAGTATTGCACTGCACAGTCACTAGTAAAGTTTTAGCATAGTTATTTGGTAATGGTATCATGGACAAGCACAATAATACAGAATAAACATCTTCATATATTCTGATCATAGCATAAGTAATTACCACCACCACCCCCAGTCCAAAACAATCACTGCAGCATTTGGCTGCCATTTACCACACTTTATTGCTATGTCCAATGTAAAGGACTTAAATATGCCAAATTGTGCTCTCTCTCATAGAATCATAGAATCACAGAATACCAGGGTTGGAAGGGACCTCAGAAGGTCATCTAGTCCAACCCCCTGCTCAAAGCAGGACCAATTCCCAACTAAAGCATCCCAGCAAGGGATCTAGCCAGCTAGACGATCCACCTTATAGTCCATTCATCCAGCCCATACTTCTTTAACTTGGTGGCAAGAATACTGTGGGAGACCGTATCAAAAGCTTTGCTAAAGTCAAGGAATAACACATCCACTGCTTTCCCCTCATCCACAGAGTCAGTTATCTCCTTATAGAAGGCAATTAGGTTAGCCAGGCATGACTTGCCCTTGGTGAATCCATGCTGACTGTTCCTGATCAGTTTCCTCTCCTCTAAGTGCTTCAGAATTGATTCTTTGAGGACCTGCTCTATGATTTTTTTCCAGGGACTGAGGTGAGGCTGACTGGCCTGTAGTTCCCCAGATCCTCCTTCTTCCCTTTTTTAAAGATGGGCACTACATTAGACTTTTTCCAGTCATCCGGGACCTCCCCCGATCGCCATGAGTTTTCAAAAATAATGGCCAATGGCTCTGCAATCACATCCGCCAACTCCTTTAGCACCCTCGGATGCAGCGTATCCAGCCCCATGGACTTGTGTTCGTCCAGTTTTTCTAAATAGTCCTCAACCACTTCTTTCTCCACAGAGGGCTGGTCACCTTCTCCCCATACTGTGCTGCCCAGAGCAGCAGTCTGGGAGCTGACCTTGTTCGTGAAGACAGAGGCAAAAAAATCATTGAGTACATTAGCTTTTTCCACATCCTCTGTTACTAGGTTGCCTCCCTCATTCTGTAAGGGGCCCACATTTTCCTTGACTTTCTTCTTGTTGCTAACATACCTGAAGAAACCCTTCTTGTTACTCTTAACATCTCTTGCTAGCTGCAACTCCAAGTGTGATTTGTCCTTCCTGATTTCACTCCTGCATGCCTGAGCAATATTTTTATACTCCTCCCTGGTCATTTGTCCAATCTTCCACTTCTTGTAAGCTTCTTTTTTGCGTTTAAGGTCAGCAAGGATATCACTGTTAAGCCAAGATGGTCTGCCATATTTACTGTTCTTTCTACACATCGGGATGTTTTTTTCCTGCAACCTCAATAAGGATTCTTTAAAATACAGCCAGCTCTCCTGGACTCTTTTCCCCCTCATGTTATTCTCCCAGGGGATCCTGCCCATCAGTTCCCTGAGGTAGTCAAAGTCTGCTTTTCTGAAGACCAGGGTCCGTATTCTGCTGCTTTCCTTTCTTCCTTGTGTCAGGATCCTGAACTCAACCATCTCAGGGTCACTACCTTCCAGATTCCCATCCACTTTTGCTTCCCCTACTAATTCTTCCCAGTTTGTGAGCAGCAGGTCTAGAAGAGCTCTGCCGCTAGTTGGTTCCTCCAGCACTTGCACCAGCAAATTGTCCCCTGAACTTTCCAAAAACTTCCTGGATTGTCTGTGCACTGCTGTATTGCTCTCCCAGCAGATATCAGGGTGATTAAAGTCTCCCATGAGAACCAGGGCCTGCGATCTAGTAACTTCTGCTAGTTGCCGGAAGAAAGACTCATCCACCTCATCCCCCTAGTCTGGTGGTCTATAGCAGACTCCCACCACAACATCACCTTTGTTGCTCACACTTCTAAACTTAATCCAGAGACTCTTGGTTTTTCTGCAGTTTCATACCGGAGTTCTGAGCAGTCATACTCCTCTCTTACATACAATGCAACTCCCCCCACCTTTTCTGCCCTGCCTGTCCTTCCTGAACAGTTTATATCCATCCATGACAGTACTCCAGTCATGTGAGTTATCCCACCAAGTCTCTGTTATTCCAATGACATCATAGTTCCTTGACTGTGCCAGGACTTCCAGTTCTCCCTGCTTGTTTCCCAGGCTTCTTGCATTTGTGTATAGGCACTTAAGATAACTCGCTGATTGTCCCGGGCTTTCTCAGTCTGAGACAGGAGTCCTTCCCTCTTGCACTCTTCTGTTCGTGCTTCCTCCTGGTATCCCATTTCCCCACTTACCTCAGGGCTTTGGTCTCCTTCCCCTGGTGAACCTAGTTTAAAGCCCTCCTCACTAGGTTAGCCAGCCTGCTTGTGAAGATGCTCTTCCCTCTCTTCGTTAGGTGGAGCCTGTCTCTGCCTAGCACTCCTCCTTCTTGGAATACCATCCCATGGTCAAAGAATCCAAGCCTTCTCTCCAACACCACGTACGTAGTCATTCATTGACTTCCACAATTCGATGGTCTCTACCCAGGCTTTTTCCCTGCACAGGGAGGATGGACGAGAACACCACTTGTGCCTCAAACTCCTTTATCCTTCTTCCCAGAGCCACATAGTCTGCAGTGATCCGCTCAACATCATTCTTAGCAGTATCATTGGTGCCCACATGAGAAGCAGGAAGGGGTAGCGATCTGAGGGCTTGATGAGTCTCGGCAGATTCTCTCTCACACTCTCTCTCGCTCTCTCTCTCTCTCACATACACACACACACACACACACACACACACACACACACACACACACACCAGTGGCATAGACCCAACACACAATAAAAAAAAAAACCCAAAATGCAATCAATTTTCATGATTCTCCAGCTCTCCCCAGTGGCAGATGGCAGATAGTGATAATCAGTTTGATGAAGCAAAATGTGTCCCAGAAAACCACCCGCACACTGCTGGATGATGTAACAGTCACTTCAAACATGCATGAGAAACACAAGAATTCTAACCACCATTACAGCCCTACAAACACTATAGCTACTGGGTTGAGTTGCTTTAGAAACCATTTTCAAAGCTCATTGTGAAGTGTCTCTGCTGTCAGTTATATCAGCCAAGACAGCTCTTTGCTTAAAAGGAGATAATCAAGGCCCACCAATCCTTCGCTTTACTGGAAAACCTTTAAAGATGATCCAAATAAGACATTGGTACTCAATTAACGAGTGGGGAGCTGCGTGAGCAACAGGAATTGCTTATCAGAAGTGGGGAATTTATAAATGGCCTTAAAACGTCATAACACCTCAGTCAACATCAAGAATGTTTTAGTCCATTGTCTGAATCAATAGAAGTTGTGGGAAGCAAATTCTAGCATATTGTGCTTCAAAGATTCGAATTTCAGCTAGTAGTGTTTATAGTATGATTTTACAAGTTACAGAACTCTTTACACGTCACTTAAAGTTTAAGGTTAACTCACTAGTTTGTACCAGCTTTGTCCATGATACTACCCTATACTTTCCTACATCTCATTTTGAATACTTCATTCCAAGTGTTGGTAAGCCATGAACGAACTCCCTAGCCACACATGTTACAAAGTATCCATGCATCTTTGCTTTGAGATGCTTCCTATTTTCTAATGCCGAAGCTGACATCAGGTTTGCAGAGTTTTGTAGGATGCCTGGCATGGGTGAAGAGAATTGTGGGAAAAGCATAATACATTTAGTTAACGTAACTTCCCAACACCCATATATATAATATAGATAGTATTAATACCATGCACATAATACTTATAACGTGGTATGCCTAACATATATGTATTAGCTAACACAGGATTTCCTGACCTAGATGCCAAATGCAATTGCTGTTAGATAACATTTGTTTATAGAGCAAGCAGCAACACTAGCACGTGACTATGATATAAAAAGTCCTTCTGTTCTATGGGGTTCTTCTGAACTGAAGGAGTTAGCCCAGTGCTGTTGGTTGAAAATAGTGGAATCAACATTGTATGATTTGTGGGATGTAGCATGATGAGTTAGTACACATCTATTGAAATTCGTAGATGTGTTCAGTATAATTTTTTTGCAAGCCAGACACACTAATTCTGCTAATTCTAGGAAACTGGGGAAAAAAGCCTTTCTTGAGACTTTTGAATCAGTACAGTCCTTCCATTGTAAATGAGCCCTTTGGGAAACCAGAATATCTGCTATTCAGTGATTAATAATGTTTCAAGGCTAAAATCAACCCAGGGGTAAGGGCTAAAACTTCCTGCTAACATCAGGGCTGTTTTTGGTGAAAAAGCTAGACTTTAACCTGCAAGGGTGAGAGGTTAAAGAAATAGGTTAATCAAGGAATTACGAGGAGTAGGAGGAGGAGGAAGGAGAAGGGAAATGACTGCAGATGATAGACATCAGTAATACATCTCTCAGAGATTAAGCCTCCCTCATAATGTACAGACTTACATGCATACATTCTCCTCACCTCCTCACACAATAGCTCTGTTTGTATAAGTCATTTTATTGCCAAAGTATTCTATTCCTGTTATGTAACCCATATGGAAACTACAAGCCTAAGTGCATTGTCCTGTAGCTGAAGGTTTTAGCATGACAATTTACTTATTGACCCATTTCACTGTGGGATATTAACATTCTTCATAGTTGTTTGATTGTCTTTAAAATTCTCCCTTTGAAACTCCTCACATTTAGGTTGCAGTGAACACCAATTTTTTTTAAATGTATTTTTATTTTTAAAATGGGATATGCTCTTATTAGTTATTCTCTTAGGCTGAATTGCTTAGTCCATGTTTCCAAGGCAACAGACAGGAAGCAGGAGTTAAGCAGAATCTTTCATCTGGGGAGGGGATGATGGGAACGGATGAGGGAGTTTGAGCAAGGTCAGGCATTTACCGCTGAATACAAATCTGTCACGCCTAATAGATGAAGCTCTTTAGTTTCTGAGCTACTCAGGCTGCTCCCAGCAGCCAAGGAGAAAATAAAAAGACACTCAAGCATGAATGCCAATCAGCTTGTGCTGGCAACAATGATGTATATACATGTGCCATAGCAGCTGTACCAGAGTTGGCTATGGATGAAAGGAGAAATTAAATAGGTGTCAATAATTATAGAAGGTCAGGATCTAAAGCTCTGAATACTAAATATATTTTAATAATATTGGATAGAGGAACAGGGAATATTAAACCAACAGGCTCAAGAGTCCTGGGCCTAGAGTGCGGGGAGATTATGTAGACGTTATATGGGAAAGGCAGCCCGGACGGCAGGTGGGAGTCGAGAAAACAGAGGGACCATGAGAGGCGACTGACCAGTGAGCACATGTTTAGCAGCTGCAGCTCTTCTGGCTGGCCTACAGGAGAAGCTGCAGCCATGTTGGCCGGATGGAAAGGTGGAACAACATGCTGTTTAGAGTGAGAAGATTTGCAGAAACTGGTCAAGGAGAGCTGGCTTGTGGAGGGCAAAGAGTGGTGAAAAGAGAGAGAACACCGTATGGCATTCATCTCCGGGCTGCTAAGTGGTAAATCAGAATGAAAGGATTAATGTTGGGGCAAGTTGGCACACAAAATATTAGGTATATTAGTGATTCTAGCCCAATATGGGGAGCCAGGCGATATACTCTATTAATGATCACACTTGGAAAACTGGGTTCAAAGTCCATCATCGTGACAAAACAAGGGCAATGAGGCTGGCAGCTCTTAAATTCTCCATGACCATTTGTTAGTCGATCACTACAATGATGTGATGCTTTTGCTACCTCTGAATCCCCAGAGCAGAGTGCTCACTTAAACGTTCATAAAGAGGTTTTACACGGCTTAATGGCACCTAACATGAATGTCACCCAGAGTTTGTAATTCCAGATTATGCTGTCCTTGTTCAGACAAAACTCCCATGGTCTTCAACAGTACGTGTATTTATAAATGGCCTATGTAAGGAATGCAGTATTGTGCCCAGAGTACTGAAACAAATATATTTGCTTAATTTAATACAACAGTGTTCACAGAGACTCGTGTATTAGAATTAAAATCACAAGTATCAAAGAATAAGTGGATCTATTTACATTACAAGTATTTTGCGGTGACTATACCTCCCCCCCAATAAGTTCTTTTGAGAGGAGCTTGTGAACTGCCCAGGGGATGAGATGCTTTAGAACATTGAATAGAAGATGCTACAAACTGCTTAGGGCAATAATATGAGGGCTGCCTGGCTCTTACTTGGGTGCATATGGTGTGGGGGAGAGGTAGTATGCAAGCAGTATTCCTTCCCATCACGTCCTGCACAAGTGCTACTCTCAGTTGCAATTCCTGAACTCAGGGGAGTTCAAGGATAATTCCCTCTGTGCACATAGCAGGCTGTGCATTGCCCCAGGGGAAGTAGGGAGAACCTCCCCTGCTCTGCCCACTCTCCACAGTCCTATGCAGAGTTGGCCAGCAGTCCCACCCCAGAGAGGGTGGACTTCTCCATCTAAAACATGATGCAATTTGCATACTTCCCCTCTGAATCAATCCACTAAGGAAAGGATTCCGCAGCTCTGCTTAGCTCCTGATGCAGGCCAGTGGCTAAATGTAACGTATAGGCCCTTTATTTGGTAAAAGACTGAATGAAAAACCTATAGAATAGTGGTTAAGCTTTTTTGGGGAAAAAAATCTCTGAGTATAATCTCCATCCCATGCTAATTATAAGTGATTGCAGATGACACGGCGGAAATGTACTAGTTAAACTGAACCTTCCTGCACAGAAAGCATTCACAGTACTACTATACTTTGCTCACTGATTCATTACCAATATAAGGCTGCTTCCTGCACTCTATAGAAAAATTTTTAATGGGATTTCAAGTAATTGGAAGCCAGCGAATAAAATGTTCTATGGTTTATTTTTAGAGGTTTGTAAAGACGTATGCATAGTTACATAACAAACAATGTCATATCACATGCAGCTTTACATTTCTATGAAACAGTGTGGTTTAAAACAGGGCATTGTTAAGCATGCTTTGAACACGGTGCAAAATAAATATAATAAAAATCATGGATAATGGGTTATTTTTGTTTTATATCACTAACTGACATTTACATACAGAGATACATTTCACCAAGGTAAGTGCATCATAAAGGGTAGTAAAAATACTGACAAGGGGTAGTGAAAAAGATTCTGATCTCATTTGCACCAATGTAAATCCAGAGTAACTTTGATTTCAAGGGAGTTCACATGTGAGGACCTCACATCAGAATCTGACCCATTTCTTATTGCAAGACTGATTACGCATGGACGGTGAGTTCAGGGCATAGAGAACTCTAAGAGACACATAGACCAACACTGAGATAAAACTAGGTGAGAAAAGAAATGGTGAACAAGAAAAAGTGCAGTGTTCCTCCTCCCTTTACTAGCCATCTTCGAATTCCCCTTTCTCATCCACACCTCTTCTTCAGCTTGACCAAACTGCATGTAAAAGTGTAGGTATGGCACAGACGTCAACACTCTTGGGGAAATGGCCCATGCCAGCTGCCACTGAAGTCAGAGAAAAGAATCCTACTGACTTCAGTGGGAATTGGATCAGGCGCTCAAAGTGAACAAAGTTACCAAAATATCAGAGTCTCATTATTCATTACATAGCGTCAGATTCTGCTCATCTAATGTATACTGAATAGCACTGCTCCATGAGTAGCCTCCTTCATTACAACAGCACTTCTCACATAGTAAAGTGCTACTCATTGAGAATAAGGAAGGCAGGATCTGGTCCATCGTGATCGGGTTATCTGGTTCTGGTTTATTTAATTTTTGTTTCTTTTGCACAGGTTAGCAATTGTGACAAATATTTCAAGGTTCTCGTTCCAACAGTATTAAAACAGTTGGAACCATAAAATTGTACTTACCAAACTTAAACTGCTGGCACAAAGGCTTAATTGACAACAACTGGGAACAGTTGTTGCAGCCTGAAGGATGGCTATAAAGGTTTGGTAAGGAAAATCCTGCCAGTTGTTTCTCTTTAGGGAATCTTTCACATGAGTGACTGACCCAATAATCTACCATACAGTGATAGAACAGACTAAAAGGCTGCTAATTAAAAGATCTAGATTTTCTGATTCCTGGTTCTAAAAGAAACAACAAATGCTATGCAATACAAAGAAAAGCCTTTACAAGCCTTAGTATGTTTTCTTCTACAATAGAATAGTACAGTAGAACCTCAGAGTTATGAACACCAGAGTTACAAACCGACAGGTCAACTATACATCTCATTTGGAACCGGAAGTACGCAATCAGGCAGCATCAGAGACCAAAAAAGCAAATGCTGTACAGTACTGTCTGAAATGTAAACTACTAAAAATATAAAGGGAAAGATTAAAAAAAAGATTTCACAAGATAAGGAAACTGTTGCTGTGCTTGTTTCATTTAAATTAACGTGGTTAAAAGCAGCATTTTCCTTCTGCATAGTAAAGTTTCAAAGCTGTATTAAGTCAATGTTCAGCTGCAAACTTTAGCAAGAATCATAACGTTTTGTTCAGAGTTATGAACAACCTCCATTCTTGAGGTGTTCATAACTCTGAGGTTCTACTGTAGTGCCCTTCAAATACACCTCTACCCCGATATAACGCTGTCCTCGGGAGCCAAAAAATCTTACCGCATTATAGGTGAAACCACATTATATCGAACTTGCTTTGATCCATCGGAGTGCACAGCCTCGCCCCCGCAGCGCTGCTTTACCACGTTATTAATCCGAATTTGTGTTATGTCGGGTCGCGTTATATCGGGGTAGAGGTGTACTATATGCTTTGACTCAAAGCTCCTTTGCTGAAACAGAGAATAGGTTGCTAGCTGTGCTTGAAATCCTGTATTACCCATAACAGAAATCTAGGTCTGGAAATAAACAGACCAGAAGGATTTTCAAAAACTGTGAGAGCCAAAAATATTGTTTTCTACATAGGGCACATTATTTACACTGATGAAGTTACGCTGACATGTAAGAATAAAGGGCCTTATTACCTTTTCATTTATAGCATTGTAACACCAATGATCAGGAGTAATCACACTGAAGCCAACACTGGTATAAATGTGAGAAGAATCAAATCCAAAATTCTTAAGAGTTGATCCAGTGGGGACCTTATTTAGTGTCTGGCTCTAAGCCAGGGAGGAAATGACCTTCAGAGTAATTTTTTGTTGCACGTCTATCAAAACCTTCTGGTAGATGCGTGGAAGCCCAATTCTGCTCTCAGTTAAACCAGTGTAAATCAGGAGAAATTCCCTTTAAATCAATGTAGCTATTCCAGAGTTACATCAGTATATGTGAGACGAATTTAAGTCTAAGAATGTTGCTGACAGCCTGCTGATGGAGCTGTATCCAGCCCTCTTACCACACTGAAAGGGATATCATGGCCCTCTCTCTTTCAAGGGTGGTGGGAAGGAAGGGGAATAACTCAGATATCTCTCAGGGGACTTGCAGAACCGCTCAGGAAGAAATGAAGGTCTCCTCAAAGCAGAGACATCAGAACAAAGGCTTCCTCAGCTGCAGCCACAATGGCACAATGTATCTCAGGAAGAATGTGTGCACAAATGCAGTTTAAGTCTCCTCTGCACAGTCCCAATGCAGAGTGGACTGTGAACTGGATCAGTCTCCAGGCATACGTTACCACTTTTTTTAGCAAAACCAACAAGTGGAAAATACAGGCTACTCTACATTACACTTACAAATGGCTCTACAAGCCCTTACAGCAGCCAAAGATCACCAGGAGATAGGAAAGGGATAGCCATCTCCAGAGGCCATTAATGGGGAGCACAGTGGTGTGGGAGCTCTAATGCCAGCTCTATACCACTGGAGTTCATCCTCTCAGAGATGGCTACATCAGCTTTAGGCCTGCCTTGTGCCGGTGTCTGAAACTCAGGAAGAATGTGGGCCAAAAAGTTTAATAATCATTGTAACCTAAGAGAGTTCCTTTTCAGATTTATCAGGAAACCTCCACATTTCAATTCACTAAATGAAACCCTGTCCCCTTTTATGCAGCTACTTATGAGTACTTGACTGAACAAATTCATTTTCCTTCTCTCAATGGCAGCTGCAAATAAGTTTTACTCTGAATTTACGTTTCAAAAGATTTTTAAAATTACGTACAGGTATCATGGGCCCATGAGGAGAAGAAAGATTACAGGCAACTAGAAGGAATGTTCTTATTTCTCTCATACTCACACACGAGTGCACACACACAGAGTAGCTGAGGATTCTGGACTAATTTCTCAACTAAATACTCTTCAGAACAGTGGTAGCTGCAAATATGAGAAAGAGATGATAACCTGTGTCAGTATTTGCAGGAAGTAGACACCAAGGTAGGAGAGAAATTCCTTGACAGGCATAAGAACAATGGGATTAAATTAAGAAAAGAAAAATATTAAACAGCTTGAAGGAAAATCCCCTAGTTGTGAGATCTACTAGCTTGTGAAAAAGTCTCCCAAAAGAATATGTGAAACAAAAGTGGATTAGACTGGATGAAGACCTAAAAAGAAACACACCGAGGGAAACAATCCTGCCAGGACTGGGGACTGACCAATGGATGCCCGGTTTTACAGCCACAGCTTACATGTAGTGAACGGAGTCAGTGGGAGTCTCTCTGTATAATCAAGTCCTAGCAAGTCCTTTTAAGAATTAACTTTTATGATTACATGAATGGTCATAGTAAACTTGGTGACAGATTCTGATCTCAGGTACAATGGTGTAAGTTTGGCAATTTTAATGGATTTACATCAGTGCAACTGCAATAAGAAGCAGGTCCTCAGGCTAAAACTGTGATAATTGATGCATCTTTTAAAAAAAAATGATCAGAACACAAATATTCCATAGAGTATGTGGCCAGGACACAGTTTTAGCTCGCATGACTGATAACCCCTGTCTGAACCTTCCACTAAAATTCCAATTAATATAATTGAAGGGTTCAGCATGTTTAATTTTGACAAAGACAGCGTTTAGATTGAGAACCCGTGAACTATAAATTCTAACCTTTGATAGCTGGTCACCTTGGCCTTCTATACCTTGCAGAATTAGAGTGTATTCTGTGCAAAGAGTGGGTTTTACTGCTGCAAAGCCTCCACTCCCCACTCCAGGGGAAGGAATCGAAAGGCGAGAATGTTGCTGAATATAAATAGGAATAAAGCACATTATAATTACAAATCTGGCTATCGGATGTACAGCTCTAAACCCTGAAATGATAGGCTGACACTGTCATCGCAGCCCAGACACCAATTACAATTACATCTAACTGAGGCCACTGAGCCAGACAGAGGAGAGGGCTGGATGAAAGAGGCACCTTTTCAGAGATTCATTTCCAAAACTTCCAAGGAATTTCATTCTGCAAATTATCGGTGGATCACCCAAGCTAAATAATTAATGTTTAAATAAGGTGCATGAGATTATTCTTGAGTGGCGGGGAGGGGGAAGTGGGAGGGAAGGATGGAGAAGAAAAAGTGTAAAAAGAGGAAGCCTGTTTTATCTGTCACTCAGAGAGAGAAGATATTTGCATTCCTACAAGAAATGTGCCTGTTTCCTCCCTTAGGAGGTTGCACGAGGCTTTTCCTGGTCACTGTTTGATCCTGCAGATGTAAATAAGTAAATAAACAGACAGACAGGATGGTGATGGGTCACAGTCCACATCAGAAACTAAACAAAGAAAACATCATCTTCACGAACAAGAGCATATTCTGAAATGTCAGAATGCAAGAGCGCTGTTTTGATCTTATTAAGAGATTTGCCCGTTCCTAAACTCTACACTGAGCTTGCACTGCAAAATCAATTTGTGAGCTCATTACGTAAATCCATATTAAACTATTTAGTCTATATTTAACACTATAACAAGGATATTCAGGGTGAATTAAGTAGATTTTATTTCTAGGTGGCAGAGAGCCAAAGCTTCCTCTTTCCTCTTCCCTTCCTCTTTTAATTCTTGTCTAGGCTCTAATCTTTTGCAACATTAACCAAAAATCTTTTGCATGTAAAAGGAGACAGACTCACTCTCTCTCTCTCTCTCTCTCTCTCTCACACACACACACACTGAGAAGAAAAAACTCTGACAGTCTTCTATCATTGGATCTTTAAGTGCTAATCAAATCAATACATAACAGTCTTCAGGGGGATATTGACAACATACTTTTGTTATCTTATGCTAATGTTCCCCATGTGGTCCTTTTACAACAAGTACATAATTGATGCAGTACAGTCCTCAATCACTACGGAACAAATACCCTGCAATATTAGACCATATATACAGAGCGCACAGGCATTTGTTACATCAGAGGAAGATAAAAAGGCTTTTCAAGCCCATCAAGCCCATTATGGAAGAAGATGTAGCATGCTCATTTTGCAAGGCAGAACTTTGCCATCAATTATATGTTAGTAATAACTACACACCAGTGGGCTCCCATGATGAGCGCTATGATGCCACAAAGTGAGGCAGATCTGTTCTGTTGGCTTACTCTGTGAGTTGGAGTTAGAAGAAATCTGATGGGCAAATATTGTGATGGGTTTCCCTTGTTAATCCATCAGTATGTGAGAGAAGGGAATATGACTTTCTGGTTAGGAGGAACAAGGGGCATTTCCTGGGAGGTGCTGAAGGAAAAGGTAGAATAGAGCTGGGTGAAAATTTTCCGATACCTTTTTTGATGGAAAATTTTGTTTTTAATTAATTGAAAATGTTTGCTTTCTCTGAAAAATTTCAGTTTTTCACTAGAAAACCAAAAGAAAGAAAATTAAATGTTTTTTACTGTTCAGCAACCCCCAAAAATCAGTTTTGATTTTTTGACACAAAATTGAAAATTCATGTGGGAATGTTGACGAAGCCAAAAATGTAATTTTCCACAGAACAACAACAAAAATTCTTGACCTGCTCTGATTAAGGGCAACCAGATCTTGGGAGAAAGCTTAGGCTAAGGTTTATTCTGTATAGTTAGGATGGTCTAACACAGTGTTTCTCAGCTAGTTTTCTGGGTTGTCACAGAAGGCAATCAGGCGGGTTGTGGGGCATTGAAAATGTTATTACAATCTAAAGCAAAGAAAAATTATTTTTCAAGAGTAACTGTGGGGATCTAAAACTTTCAAAGTTTGTGAGGTCACATGTAGTACTTGAAAATGTGCAATCTAGCTATGTCCACAGAGGTGACCTTCTCCCCACACAACCTAGCCCTTCAAGCTCAAACCTCTCCACAAATTATATAGGCTTATCTTCATTTTACACTAAATGTAAAAAGATTGCAAAAAGTTTCAACTTTAAATAAACAGACATCAAACTAAAAAGCTTGAAAAAAATGGTCTAGTAGATGGGGACTTGGAGAGGAAATCAGGAGACTCAGGGTCAATACCTACCTCAGTAAAAGGTGGACGTGATATACCTTGTCTTTAGCAATGTTTTTGATAAGGTCTCCCACAGTATTCTTGCCATCAAGTTAAAGAAGTATGGATTGGAAGAATGGATTATAAAGTGGATAGAAAGCTGGCTAGATCATCAGGCTCAACGGGTAGTGATCAACGGCTCAATGTCTAGTTGGCAGCAGTATCAAGTGGAGTGCCCCAGGAGTCAATTTTATTCAACATCTTCATTAATTAACTGGATGATGGGATGGATTGCACCCTCAGCAAGTTCGTGGATGACACTAAGCTGGGGGGAGAGGGAGATATGCTGGAGGGTAGGGATAGGGTCCGGAGTGACCTAGACAAATTGGAGGATTGGGCCAAACAAAATCTGATGAGGTTCAACAAGGATAAGTGTAGAGTCCTGCACTTAGGATGGAAGAATCCCATGCACTGGTACAGGCTGGGGACCGACTGGCTAAGCGGCAGTTCTGCAGAAAAGGACCTGGGGATTACAGTGGACGAGAAGCTGGATATGAGTCAACAGTGTGCCCTTGTTGCCAAGAAGGCTAACGGCATATTGGGCTGCATTAGTAGGAGCCTTGCCAGCAGATTGATGGAAGTGATTATTTTCTATTCGGCACTGGTACGGCCACATCTGGAATATTGCGTCCAATTTTGGGACCCCCACTACAGAAAGGATGTGGACAAATGGGAGAGAGTCCAGCAGAGGGCAACAAAAATGATTAGGGGGCTGGGGCACATGATTTACGAGGCGAGGTGGAGGGAACTGGGATTATTTAGTCTGCAGAAGAGAAGAGTGAGGGGGGATTTGACAGCAGCTTTCCACTACCTGAAGGAGGGTTCCAAAGAAGATGGATCTTGGCTGTTCTCAGTGATGGCAGATGACAGAACAAGGAGCAATGGTCTCAAGTTGCAGTGGGGGAGGTCTAGGTGGGATATTAGGAAAAACTATTTCACTAGGAGGGTGGTGAAGCACTGGAATGGGTTACCTCGGGAAGTGGTGGAATCTCCATCCTTAGAGGTTTTTAAGGCCTGGCTTGACAAAACCCTGGCTGGGATGATTTAGTTGGGGTTGGTCCTGCTTTGAGCAGGGGGTTGGACTAGATGACCTCCTGAGGTCTCTTCCAACCCTGATATTTTATGATTCTATGATACAGCCCAGAGTATCGCCACTAGGTGGTACTGCCAGGCATGGACACTAAAGCCCCACCTTCCGACACCTTGTGCAAATCATTCAGTCTGTGCTGTTAGTCCCCTATCTGTAGAATGGAGATAATACTTTTCCATACCTCAAACGGGTGTTGTGAAGATAAAATCAAATTAATGATTGTGAGGCAGCTAGATATGACATGACAAGAGCTATACAAGTACCTTGTTTCAGAGTAGCAGCCGTGTTAGTCTGTATCTGCAAAAAGAACAGGAGTACTAAGGTGCTACAAGTACTCCTGTTCTATAAGTACCTTGGTATTTTCTCAGTTATGAAAACAGCCAAGCCCCCGGTAAATTTGACTTTATGCAACATGTGGGGACTTTATTTGGATCAGGATGGAAATTCCACTTGCTCACAGCTCCATTTAAATTAAATTCTATCATGTGTTCTCACCTAGTTAGGTAGCTAGTCTAAGCTTTTACTTCTTACAAGGGGCATAGGATCTGCTTGCCTTTGCTGGCATCTGTGTAATTCTCAGCCAACATTATTATTGCAGCAGGGCTGACAATTATACTCTCACTGATATACATACAGGGCAATCAGAAGTAGAGGGATAGTACAGACCTCTAGGATTCCCCCACCTACTCATGAGGGAAACTTTTGGACGCTGGTCCCTGATCTCCTATGGCAGACACAGTATTAGGTTCCATAAAGGGACATTTATGCTAATTTGCAGAAGTTCCCCACTTCCTTTAATAACTCTTCTAGTCTTGATTACAGAGTTACTTCACAGCTGTTCCACATCCCCCTCTACTCCATCTCCATGGCATGGATCCCCTGATTCACCTTAGATTAACATACCTACACAGATGCCCGGGCAAGGTGTGGAATTAGCCCAGTGATAATGATCCTGGGCACCTGTGGAATGCATTTCATTCTCAAATATTAATTCACTCTACCGAGGCTAGATGGTTTCTAAACTTCTGTACCAATCAGTAATATTTTCTTTCATTTTATACCTGATAGGATGGAGCTCAGGTACAGACAATCATATGCTGTGAACAAACGCACCACCAGCTCTAGATCAAGCAGCATCCTAAGTGGGCCACTTGTGTGACTGCATGCTCTCTTTTTCTAAATCTTTTAGCATCAGGGAGCAGAGCCAGCAAGTGAACATTACTGACAAAAAATGCCTAATGATCAGCTTGCTGTTTCCCCACAAACAAAACACGTTCAGATATGTCTAAGCCTTTCTTGCCTTTGAACAAGCAGCAACTCAAAAGAAAGGCTTCCAGCTTTAAATCCTTCCTTCCCTGTTGTGAGGATAACAGGCTAGCACACTAGTTATAAAACCAGTCAGTACTCGGACAGCTTACAATGAATGTGGTGATCTTATTACAATGGGGCTTAGTACTGCAGCTCCATCTAAGCCTCCATTAGAAACTAATATGTTTAGGAGAAAGTGGAGGGTTAACTCTTGGATTAAATTTCCCTGGGCTGACACATGTAAAGTCAGAGCTCCAGTACACATAACTCAAGTCAGCAAAATGATGCAGTAATCAAATTTGCCTAGCCTAGAAGGAAAGAAGCAATTTGGAGTAAACAGGTCCATCTATCCCAGGTACTTACATGACCCACACCTCTATTACTAGAGTATTTGAGTACCTCACAATCTTTATTGTATTTATCCTCATCACTCCTGTAAGGTAAGGAAGTGCTATTATCCCCATTTTACAGTCTGTGGCAGAACAAAGACTCAAACCCTTGTCTCACAAGTCCTATATCAGTGCCCTAACCACTGAGCAATTCTTCCTCTGTAAGGCACTGACTGGGGAATGGAAGAGAATAGCCACATGTGGAGGTGGGAAATCCTATGAAAAGGCATGGAGCCCATCTTTACAAGGGCCACCGGAGTCCCAGAACAGCAAGAATTCCTGCTTCTGAGCAATTCTTAAACTTTATTTTAAGCCTAAGGAAATTCCTATGCAAAAAGCTGCATCACCCTGGAATTAGGGATTAAATAATCTATCACTTCAGTAAATAAACTCATCAGAGAACACTAGTTTAAAAAAAATAAAAAGTCTGGAAATTCCAGATTAAGATTTCTACTTCAGAAACAAAATATACAGTTTATTTTAGACAAAACATTTTAAATGCCTAGCATAATGGCAGACATCTTACAATGAATGTGGTGGGTGAATAAAATATATTACCTTACCTCACCTCCCTTGTCTCTCTAATATCCTGGGACCAACACGACTATAATACTGCATGTCTCATAATGGCACCCCAACAGCAACCAGAGACAACTTCATCTAGACAACTTCATCTACCCATCAGAAAAGTTTACCCATTTGTGTCCTGGAAAACATTACTTGCAGTATGGTGCTGAAAAGGCAGCGTTGAGGGTGTTTGGATAATCTTTGCACCCTTTCAAATGTTTTAATTTGTTTTTGTAAAGTGTAACTTTATCTTGAAATACCATGGTTTTCAACTATTTGAGTTTGTTCTGAGAAATCTGCAGTGTTCTCTTATGGAATTCTTTCAGTGAAGTAAGTGATAGAATATGTTAATCTTAACTCCAGGTTAGTGAAGTTACTTTACCTGGAGGGATTAAAAATGATCCAGACAAAGCTCTTAAAGGTAGATTTGCTATACTTGCAAGCAGTTTAGAGCTTAGAGTTGCCTCCAGTGTGATTTATATGGAAAAGTATATTTCCATTTTGCACCTAGATATCCCTGCCTATTAATTTTACAAATTACTGTGTGGAAGTTGCTTATGCTCCCTAGCCTCCATATATAATCTTTAAACTATAATGTGGTACAAAGGGAAATGCTAGATTTGTTGACAGATTGCTGTAATTGTGTGTGAATCTTTGTCGAACCTACACACTGTATTCCTTCCCCATGTTACCACTGACATTTCACATTTTTCTACGTGCCTTTTGTTATTTTCAAGCCTTGGGTACAAATGTCAGGTGACTCAGTTCCACATTTAAGAACTCAAGCTGGCATTAAGGCACACAAAATGGATTTCTAGCTACCTATAGTAAATGTTAACATGGGTATCCTAATGCACCTTATTGATCCTTTATGGAGGATAGTTGGAATATAAACGTTCTAGGAGAACTGTGATTTTCAAGAGGGAATCTTGTGCTTTGTTTTAAATCTCCATTCCCCCCAAAAGGAGCCCAGCTTCCAAACTTGAATGTATAAATTGGGGTACTCAAGTTAACATTTACTGTAGGTACCTGAATACTCATTTTATGTACCTTGGTTCCAGTTTGAGTGCTTGAAAGTAGATCTGAGTGCCCTGACATATGCACTTATGCTTGAAAATTGGGATCCAGTTGTGTCACTTCCTACTCTCAAAACAGGTTAGTAGGATAACGACAATCTCCACAATGCCTCCTCTAAAACCTGTACCGGAATCACTGTTCGAGTCACATTCACCTCTACTGAATGTCAATGGAATTTCAATAGCGATGTGTATTAGCCCTTCTCCTTTATCATTTTGTTTTCTTTCTTCTCCTCTTGTTCTTTTTTCCTTTCACTTTACAGTCAGCACCAAATACCCTGCAGAAGCTAACTGTTCTGTTTATGGCTAAAATATGCTGATGCAGCGGGGCTTCCTTTAAGCGCTTAATTATTTGATACCTTGAACAAAAGATGCAATGACTATTACATCTTCACTGTGTACTTGATTTCCTTTGTTTATGAGTAAACATGTGCGTGCTTATATCACATATATAATGATTGTCTCTTTGTTCTTCACCTGTAACTTAATGTAAAACTCAAAAAATAACCACATAACATTATATATATA